>NC_057806.1:396609217-396618574 GCF_018294505.1 Triticum aestivum | reverse complement strand
CGCCGCCGGCCCGCCGCACCGGATCCGGCGCCGCCTCACCGCATCACCCGCCGCCGCCAGGTCGCCGCCTCGCCGCACCGGCCCCAGTCCCCTCTCCGGCAGCCTCCTCCTTCTTCCCGCGGCAAGACTCTGGCGAGCTTCAAGTCCCTCTCCGGCGAACCTCGTAACCCGTGCGGCCAGATCTGGATCCAGATCCCGTCTCGGTTGACTTTTATCCCCGAAACCCGAATATTTTGCCTATGTTCATCGCATCGTAACTCCGCATACGTAGCTCCATTTTGGGCATATAGCATATCAAAATGTTCGTCTCAGAGAGCACATCATTTCATCTCATTGCATCATTTTCATTTGAGTTCATCTTGATGCCCGAAATGCTGTTAGAAGAATGCCATTTGAGATAATTGTCAGATCTGCTGCTCCAATTAGATATTTGTCATTTTTGCCATGATTATTGTGTGCATGATATGCCCTGGAGTTCTACATGAGTTTTGTTATATGTTTTGCTATCTATCCAGAGGTGCAACCCATGTATTTTTGTGATGTGTGTGGTGACTAGCACAAGCTTGCAAAGTGGAGCATTCGTTAATGCTGATTTCAGGGACTTAGCATTTCCACTAAGTCCTTGATCTGTTCATCAATATGCCATATGTTCATATTGTTTCCTAGTGATCCGTGCCCCTTTTGAGGATGATCAGTAAGGATGTTTTGTTTACCTTGTAGTTCTCTATCCATCCATGTCTTTGTTTGCAATTATGGAGCACCCTAGCTTGAGTCAATCGAGCTCTACTTTTGTCATTTCGTGAATCTGGGCAGATTGTCTACTTGTTAGCGATTTTGCCGAGGATGTTGCAGTTGATCCGTGCATGCTATGTTATTGTTCTTCCCATGTCTAGCTTGTATTTTGTGTATTCTTGATGGGTGTATGCTTAGTTTGTCATGACATGCTCTGTAGTGAGTGTATTGAGCTCGTAAACATGCCTACTTGATATCTGTTTCAGCATGCTCCAGTTTTCACTAAGTCTGAGAACTGATTATGTTTTTGCCATGTTCACATGCTTGCAAGTGTATTTTCTGATCCCTTTTGGCTCAAGGTCACTAAGGGACTTTTGTTAAGCTCTTTGAGTTGCTCCATGTCATGCTTTACTTTTCCATGTTCAGGTCCTATAGCATATAATTTTCATGCTCCGAAAAGTGCTATCTGATCTGAAATTCCAGACAAGTGTTAATTTCACTAAGTCTGAAATCTCTTTACCAAATGCATTTTTGCCATGCTTTTTTGAACCTGTTATTGGATGAATTGGCCGTAGCTCAGTGCTAGTCTTTTGTTAAGAATCATGAATGGATCCCTTCCATATATTTTGTTGTCATGTTTGGGTGCTATAGCATGTTCATCTTGTTGATTTTAGATGGCTACTTGCTGTTAATCGCAGAACGTGGTCATATTTGAATTGCTTGCCATTCCCAAACCGTAACTCCGATTCCGGCGATCTTTATATCATTTTCAAGTGATTTCATCTCATCTTTCTAGTGGCACACTTGGATTTCCAAGTTGAGGCCAGGTTCATACATTCCTTGTCAAATCTTGCATATGCATCACATTTGCATCCCGCATAGCATACCATCTTTGCATCATATTGTTTGAGCTTTGCACGTGGTTGATTGTGTCCTTGTTGCTTGTTTGTCTTGTTTGGGTAGAGCTGGGAGACAAGTTCTCTAATAGGAGCCTGTTGAGTTTGCTTTCGAGGATCCAGTCAACTCTGACAACTTTGCAGGCAAGATGATCATACCCTCGAAATCACTACTATCTTTGCTTTGCTAGATGCTCGCTCTTTTGCTATGCCTATGCTACGATGCCTAACCCTTGCTTATCATGCCTCTCAAATTGCCATGTCAAACCTCTAACCCACCATGTCCTAGCAAACCGTTGATTGGCTATGTTACCGCTTTGCTCAACCCCTCTTATAGCGTTGCTAGTTGCAGGTGAAGATTGGAGACCGTTCCTTGTTGGAACATTATTTACTTGTTGGGATATCATTATATTGCCTTGATAAAGGGTGGAAGGCTCGGCCTCTCGCCTAGTGTTTTGTTCCACTCTTGCCGCCCTAGTTTCCGTCATATCGGTGTTATGTTCCCGGATTTTGCGTTCCTTACGCGGTTGGGTTATAATGGGAACCCCTTGATAGTTCGCCTTGATTAAAGCTTTTTCAGCAATGCCCAACCTTGGTTTTACCATTTGCCACCTAGCCTCTTTTTCCCTTGGGTTTCCGGAGCCCGAGGGTCATCTTATTTAAACCCCCCCGGGCCAGTGCTCCTCTGAGTGTTGGTCCCCCTGTCAGCTGCCGGTGGCCACCAGGGGCAACTCTGGGCTGGCCTACCCGTACGTAAGATAATCTGAGTGTGCCCTGAGAAAGAGATATGTGCAGCTCCTATCGGGATTTGTCGGCACATTCGGGCGGTGTTGCTGGATTTTTTTTAACTTGTCGAAGTGACTTGTAGAACCGGGATACCGAGTCTGATCGGAATGTCTCGGGAGAAGGTCTATTCCTTCGTTGACCGTGAGAGCTTATCATGGGCTAAGTTGGGACTCCCCTGCAGGGATTTGAACTTTCGAAAGCCATGCCCACGGTTATGGGCAGATGGGAATTTGTTAATGTCCGGTTGTAGATAACTTGAACCTTAACTTAATTAAAATGAATCAACAGTGTGAGTTGCCGTGATGGTCTCTTCTCGGCGGAGTCCGGGAAGTGAACATGGTGTTGGAGTAATGCTTGCCGCAGGATGCTTTCTAATTACTCGTCCGCGCTTTGCCTCCTCTTCTCGCTCTCTTTTGCGAACAGGATAGCCACCATATATGCTAGTCGCTTGCTGTAGCTCCATATATTTACCCTGCCTTACCTATAAGCTTAAATAGTCTTGATCGCGAGGGTGCGAGATTGCTGAGTCCCTGTGGCTCACAGATTACTTCCAAACAAGATGCAGGGCCTGATGATTCCGCTCCAGATGACGCGCTTGAGCTCAAATGGGACTTCGACGAGGACTCACGCCGATACTACGTGTCTTTCCCTGATGATCAGTAGTGGTGCCCAGTTGGGGTGATCGGGACCGTGTCGCATGTTGGGTTTATCTTTTATTTTGGCGCCGTAGTCGGGCCATGAGTGTTTGATTGGTGTAATGCTATTTATGTACTTTGATTGAGGTGGCGAGTGTAAGCCAACTATGTTTCTACCCTTTTATAATCTATATTACATGGGATGTTGTGAAGATTGCCTAACTTGCGACATTGCTTTCCATGTGGTTATGTCTCTAAGTCGTGCCTCGACACGTGGGAGCTATAGCCGCATCGAGGGCGTTACAAGTTGGTAATCAGAGCTTTCCCCGACCTTAGGAGCCCCCATTGCTTGATCGTTTTTAGCGACCGAGTTGAGTCTAGAAAAAATGTTTTTGAGTCATTTAGGAATTATATATCGGAGAGTTTAGGAATTCCTTTTACTCCCCAGTCTCCTCATCGCTCTGGTAAGGCATCCTAACGTAGAGTTTTGACTCTTCTCTTCTCAAATTTCACAAAAAAATATTTTAGGATCACGCGAGTATCTTGGAATTGTTCTGATGGTTTTGTGACGAGAACATTGTTCTTGGTGCCTCCTGTCTTTAGGGGTTGTGGCAGTGTCCCGGGGAGTTGAGCTCCGAGGTGTTGTCGTCACAATTCTATCGTTGCAGTTCTGGAATACCTGAGTTTAGTACGCCGACATCGAAAATATCTTTTATGCAGTTCGTTGGTGAGATAACCTCGACGCCACCTAGTACTGGGGCAGGAGTTCGGGAGTATCGCCATAACTTGTATGACGGATGCTTTTTGAAGGTTGAGGTAGATGGTTTCCGAAGTTTTCTCGGTTATGTGTTGAAGGATGGATACAGCTGGATGTAGGGTTTGCTAGATTTGGGTGAGATATTATGCTTCCCCTGTATCCCCAACACCTGATTGCATAACCGGAAAGGTTCGGAGTTTCATAGGTGGGAATTCTTGTAGCTCTAGTTCTTCTTCCACGGATATTTGGTTTGAGATTGGGATTTCTTACCGAGTATTCGTTCTTGATCCGTACCTTGTTCATTTATTCCTCTACCTAAATTCTAAGTGTCTTCTCAATTTATGGATATGTGACCATTTCAAGTGGAATACATTCGTTCATTTTGTTCGGATGTAAAGACTATATGTTGCGATTTCAACCCGTTTGATTCAGCTTCTTTTTGTCTGTCAATGTGCTAACGGTTGTCACCCTCTTCAGGATGGCTCCCGCTAAGAGCACCAATCAGAATCATAATCAAGATCCGCCACCACCTCCTCCTCCTCCGGAAGCATGGCAAGCTGTGATTGCCGCAACCAATGCAAACACACAGTTGATTATGCAAATTCTTCAAGAGCGCAATCAAGCGAACCAAGGCAACCAAGGCAACAATCAGAATCACTTTGCTACACTCAACTAGTTCCTTGCTAATGGGCCAACGACTTTCAGCAATTGTGTTGAGGCAACTGATGCTGACGATTGGCTCGTGGATCTGTGCAAGCATTTCGAGTGCAGTATCGTCAGGCCTGAAGACTTTGTCAAGTTCGCTTCCTTCCAACTCAAAGACCAAGCTGCAGAATGGTTCCAGCAGTACAAGGATTCCAGAGGAGGCCGTGTGATTACCTGGGATGAATTCCGTCAAGACTTCAAAGCTCATCATATCCCTCAGAGTGTGGTTGAAAGCAAGCGTGAGGAATTCCGCAACCTGAAGCAAGGCTCTTTGTCTGTCTATGACTACAACAAGCTGTTTCAGAAGCTCGCCCGCTTTGCTAAGCAGGACGTCCCTGACGAGAAGAGCATGATATACCAGTTCAGGGGTGGTCTCAAAGAAGAAATTCAGCTAGCTCTTGTTCTCTTTGAGCCCTTGAGGTACGATGAGTTCTACAACATGGCATTGAAGCAAGAGGCTGCTCAACTGAGGTGTGATGCTTCCAAGAAGCGAGTCAGAGATGCTACTTCTTCTTCCTCTACTCAAGTGGCCAAGCAGCAGAAGTATTGGCTTCCTCCTCCTCCGTTTCGTCAGCCGTATCAGCAGAAGAGCAAAGGTGGCAGTGGATCTTCCCACCCACCCAACCCTGGTTTTCAGAACAAGACTTTGTCTCAAGCTCCAAGATCGAGTGCTCCGTATCACTGTCCGCTTTCAGAGCTCATGTGCAACAAGTGCCAATAGAAGGGTCACTATGCCAACAAATGCTTCAACCAGAGGCGTCTTCCTCCTCCTCCTGTGAGATCGGCAAGTACAGCTGTGGTCAAGCATAACCCTAAGCACGCCAAGGTCAACTTGATGAACACAGCTCAGGCAGAGGACTTGTCAGATGTCATCATGGGTAACCTTCCTGTTAACGATATTCCAGCTAAAGTTCTTTTTGACATTGGTGCATTGCATTGTTTCATCTCGAGACCGTTTACATCTAAGCATGGTTTGGCTTTGCAAATTTTGCCTAGTCCATTAGCAGTTGTCTCTCCCGGTAGGCGCATGCATGCTAACTCCATTGCTCCGGATGTTACTATCACTTTGGGTGACTACAAATTTCTATCTTCTCCTACGGTTCTTGGTGACTCGGATATTGATCTTATTCTCGGGATGGATTGGCTTTCTAAGCAAAAGGCGCATCTTGATTGTGCAGCCAGGAAGATTCAATTGACTCATTCATCTGAGGATGTAATTGTCTTTGTCGCTCGTGATGATACCCTCCGTCTGTTTTCTCTCAATGAGAAGGGTGAACTGGAGGCTATCTCGCAAATTCCAGTCATTTGCGAATATCAAGACGTCTTTCCAGAAGAGCTTCCAGGAATGCCTCCGCACCGGCCAGTTGAATTCGTCATCGATCTTGAGCCCGGCACGGAACCTATTTGCAAGCTTCCTTACAAGCTCGGACCTGAAGAGTTGAAGGAGCTGAAGAAAGAACTTGATGTCCAAGAGAGAATGGGTCTCATCCGACCTAGTTCTTCTCCGTGGGCTTGTGGTGTTCTTTTTGTGAAGAAGAAGGATGGAACAGACCGACTTTGTGTTGATTACCGTCCATTGAACAAGAAGACCATCAAGAACAAGTACCCACTTCCCAACATCAATGAGCTGTTCGAACAACTCAAAGGTGCCCAAGTATTCTCCAAGCTTGATCTCCGTATGGGTTATCACCAGATTCGAATCCGTGAGCAAGATGTTCCCAAGATGGCTTTCAGGACAAGCTTTGGTTCATATGAATACACTGTCATGTCTTTTGGCCTCGTCAACGCTCCTCCGACGTTCTCTCGCATGATGAACTTCATCTTCAACGCCTACACCAATGACTTTGTTTTGGTCTATCTCAACGACATTCTGGTCTTTTCGAAGAACAAGGAAGATCATGCCAAGCACTTGCGTTTGGTACTCGACAAGTTCAGAGAACACAAGTTCTACGCTAAGTTCTCCAAGTGCGAATTTTGGCTCGATGGGGTTCTTTATCTTGGTCATATCATCTCTACCAAGGGCATTGCGGTGAATCCTGAGAAGGTGTCTGCAATTGTGAATTGGGAACCTCCTCAGAATGTGAAGCAACTTCGTAGCTTCCTCGGTCTCGCAAGCTACTGTCAAAGATTCGTTGAAAACTTTTCTAAGATCGCGAAGCCTCTCTCAAATCTTCTCCAGAAGCACGTCAAGTACGTTTGGTCTCCGGAGTGTGACATTGCTTTCAACACTTTGAAAGAGAAATTGGTCACCGCTCCAGTTCTGACTCCTCCTGATGAATCCAAGCTGTACGAGGTCTTTTGCGATGCCTCTCTCCAAGGTCTTGGCGTAGTGTTGATGCAAGAGAAGAAAGTTGTGGCTTATACCTCCCGCCAGTTGAAGCCCAACGAGAAGAACTACCCCACTCATGATCTCGAGTTGGCGGCAGTTGTGTATGCTCTTTTGACTTGGAGACATCTCTTATTGGGAAGAAAAGTGGACATTTTCACTGACCACAAGAGTCTCAAGTACATCTTCACTCATCCTAATCTCAACCTCAGGCAAACTCGATGGGTCGAAATGATTCAAGAGTATAATCCGAGTATCGAGTATACTCCAGGCAAGGCCAATGTGATTGCTGACACATTGAGCAGGAAGGCTTACTGCAACAGCCTGATTCTCAAGCCTTATCAACCCGAGCTTTGTGAAGCTTTCCGCAAACTTAATCTGCAGGTTGTTCCTCAAGATTTCCTCGCCAACCTTCAAGTCTCTCCTACCTTGGAAGACCAGATTCGCCAAGCTCAACTTCTTGATGCTATGGTGAAAAAAGTGAAGATTGGGATTGCCAAGAGTCAACCCAAGTACAAGTGCTACCGCCTGGATGACAAGGATACTCTCTTCTTCGAGGATCGTATTGTTGTGCCCAAAGGTGACTTTCGTAAAGTGATCATGAATGAGGCTCACAATTCTCTCCTCTCCATTCACCCTGGGAGCACAAAGATGTATCAGGACCTCAAGCAGGCTTATTGGTGGACTCGAATGAAGCGCGAGATTGCTCAGTTCGTGAATGAATGTGATGTCTGCAGAAGAGTGAAGGCAGAACACCAAAGACCAGCGGGGCTCCTCCAACCTCTTGCCATTCCAGAATGGAAGTTTGACCACATTGAGATGGACTTCGTGACTGGGTTTCCAAAGTCCAAATGTGGCAATGATGCTATATTCGTTGTCATCGACAAACTCACTAAAGTGGCTCATTTTCTGCCTATCAAAGAGTCTATCACTGCAGCTCAATTGGAGGAGCTCTATACCTCTCGAATTGTCTCTCTGCACGGTATTCCTCAAGTGATATCTCCAGACCGTGGCAGCATATTTACCTCCAAGTTTTGGGATTCTTTTCAGAAGGCCATGGGCACCAACATCCGCTTCAGTACAGTTTTCCATCCTCAAACTAGCGGTCAAGTCGAGCGCGTCAACCAGATTCTTGAAGATATGCTAAGGGCTTGTGTGATCTCCTTCGGCATGAAGTGGGAGGATTGTCTTCCATATGCTGAATTCTCCTACAACAACAATTTTCAAGCAAGTTCGGGCAAGGTCCCATTTGAAATTCTGCATGGCAGGAAGTGCCGTACCCCTCTCAACTGGTCTGAAACCGGTGAACGTCAACTTCTCAGCAATGACTTAATCACAGAGGCAGAGGAAATGTGTAAAGTCATTCGGGATAACCTCAAAGCAGCCCAATCCCGCCAGAAGAGCTACTATGATAGTAAGCACCGTGATTTGGCTTTCGAGATCGGAGATCATGTTTACCTCCGCGTCTCTCCTATGAAAGGTACTCGTCGCTTCGGTATCAAAGGGAAGCTCTCCCCTAGATACGTGGGTCCTTTCAAGATTGTCAGCAAGAGAGGTGATCTCGCCTATCAACTCGAGCTTCCTTCAAACTTTGCAAATTTGCATGACGTGTTCCATGTCTCTCAGCTTCGAAAGTGCTTCAAGACTCCTGACCGCACCGTCAACTTCGAGGACATTGAGCTCCAAGAAGATCTCTCTTATCGTGAGCACCCCGTTGCTATTCTTGAAGAGACAGAACGCAAGACTCGCAACAAGTCAATCAAATTCCTCAAAGTCAAGTGGTCACACCATTCCGACCGTGAAGCTACCTGGGAACGCGAGGATCACCTCCGTTCTGAATACCCGGCGTTTTTTTAGTCCTAGATCTCGGGACGAGATCCTTTCGTAGTGGTGGAGTGTTGTAACACCCCGGATATGATTTACCCAATATGTAATCCAACTCTTGCCATTTCCGACGTTAAGTTATTTTATTTTCTCGGGTTCGGGTGTTTGTCTCCGTGTGTTGTTGTCGTTGTCATGCATCTCATATCATGTCATCATGTGCATTGCATTTGCATACGTGTTCATCTCATGCATTCGAGCATTTTCCCCGTTGTCCGTTTTGCATTCCAGCGCTCCGTTCTCCTCCGGTGGTCATTTCTACCTTTCTTTTGTGTTTGGGGATTAAACATTTCCGGATTGGACCGAGACTTGCCAAGCGGCCTTGGTTTACTACCGGTAGACCGCCTGTCAAGTTTCGTACCATTTGGACTTCGTTTGATGCTCCAACGGTTAACCGAGGGACCGAAAAGGCCTCGTGTGTGTGTTGCAGCCCAACACCCCTCCAAGTTGGCCCAAAACCCTCTCCATCATCTAGAGCGTTCGATCACGATCGCGTGGCCGAAAACCGCACCTCATTTGGACACTCCTAGCTCCCTCTACCTCTATATAAAGACCCCCTCCTCAAAATTCCGGATCTCCCCTTCCAAACCCTAAAAAAATCGTCTCCGCCGCCACCGGACACGTCCGGACGGAGCCGGA